>NW_026555107.1:0-2398 GCF_021234165.1 Pteronotus mesoamericanus | reverse complement strand
GGCTTTTCCTGGAGAGAGAAATCCTGAGAGAGAGAGAGAGAGAGAGAGAGAGAGAGAGAGAGAGAGAGAGAGAGAGAGAGAGAGAGAGAGAGAGAGAGAGAGAGAGAGAGAGAGAGAGAGAGAGAGAGAGAGGAGCTATCTTGCTGGCTTTGAAGGTGGATAGAGCTGCATAGCACCCACAAGTCCCTGAGGGCCCTGAAGGAGAAGTGAGGATGTACTCAGACCTACAACTTGCCTGGCATGTTGCTGTTCCCAGCCCAGTAAGCGAATCTCCCTTACGGCTCCTCGTCCTTGAGTCCAATCTTTCTGGTAAAGGCCATATCTCTGTAAACTCCTGAGCTGATTCCCTACTGCAAACGCTTCAGAGAATGGCTCCCTGTTCCAGGAATGAAGTGAGATAGGGGTGCTGTAATCCCAGTCACAGACCCTAGGATAGACGTCCCATCAAAGAATAAAGAATACACCGATATATGCCTTTCCTTTCCTGTAGACTCAACCTCTGGTAGGACTTGTGTTTGAGCAGATTTGAGTTCCTATCCAGAAGACACTGTGCAGAATGGTTTTGTGAGCCCTGCGTCTTCTGAGCTGCACTGGCTTTGGATATGTAAATGATCATATTTTCAGCAAGTGTCATCTCTTTCTCTCATTTATTCACAGGTCTTAATTATTTCAAAGTGCTTACTACTCTAGGGTGTTATTCAATGTAGTGTTTTGGGCACAGAGTCACTCTTTTTTTTTTCCCCACCTAAGATAAGTTTGAGAGAAGTGAGAAGAAAGGTGAATGGAGTGACATGCCTCTGCTTGGGAGGAGTGGAAAAATGTAGGCTTCAGACTAAGTCAGGCCAGAGGTCTAGTTCCTACCCTTTCTCTTGACAGTCGTGTGCAATGAGACACATTAGCGAAAGCCAGGAGGCTCAGTCCATTCATCTGTGTAATGAACTGGTAAGCTCCGACTTGGGGGCCAGTGGAATGTACATAAGGCATGCGAAGTGCCTGGCTTGTATAGACTTTAAGGGATGCCAGTTCTTACTATAATTCATTTGTCCCCTGGAGTCCAAGCCACTACACAGACATTGAGGTTTTAATCAGGGATATGTCAGAGAATATCTGCGCTCTAAGTCACAGAATACCCTATCAGGTGACATGCTGCTTAGGAAGGACAACTCAGTCCCATGCCCCCTCTCCGCCCTTAGACTATGTTGTTCAATGGCACTGGTGAGAGGTAGACTTCCTCAGTATATGTACCAGAAAACTCAAATGTTTCTAGAATTAGAGTCTTCCCTCCTTCTCTGCTGCTCTTCTTTCTAGACTACTCCTAGTTTCATTCATGTAACCGCCACCAACAATTTCCCTTGCCTATATTTGGCCACATTACATATAAGGTAACCTAATGTGAATGTCGTTTTCAAGGAATAGACTCTGACTCTTCCAGCTCAAGGCAGAGATTGTCAGTCTAGCGAATTCTGGGCATTCCACGGTGAGGGGAGGATCGCGCTAATTTCTGCGATATTGCCTGGAGTCCATGCGACTGAAATACCTAATTTCCACACTGAGGTCCCCTGCATTAGAGCAAGAGCCCAAGACACATTCCATCCCTACCCATGGGGATTTCTTCCCGCTTTACTTGGAATTTCAAAGTAACTGTTAAGTACAGTTTCCCATTCCAGAATTTGTCTTCAAAACTGTGATAGGTCATCTATCTAAGGGTCTGACCTCTGCTCACGATCTTCAGAGCATCATCCAACCCACCATTCAGCTAAATGAAATTCCCTCCCACTGAGGGACTTTTCTTTTCCCAAGATTCAACACTGCCTTTCTGAATGGCATTTACAATCGACTGCTCTCTTCTGGAACCACATTTCTTCATTCTTATCATGTCTTTTCATTTGGATTTTTGGTCTTACATTGTATATTACTACTTTCCCAATGTGATAGGTGCTTCCTGGTGATATCATTTTTATGGTCTGGGGCTTCATTTTCATCTTCTCACCTCTCCCAGTATTAGCATGGAGCCTTCTAAGAGCAGATGTGCAATTACTGTTTGGGGAGTAAATGAGCCTGTGAGCATAGAGCCTGATTCATTACATTTAATTCTACATTCGTTTTAAAAATATGTTTTAGTTAAATAATGTTTATTGTTATTCTATTGCTATTGTACTATTTTGGTAACACTCCATACGGCCATGCCGCTAGTCCCAGAATCAATATCTACTTCCTTGCCCATGTCTCTGGGTCTTTCATACTTGATCTTTGTCTAGTCTCTTCCCCTTCTTTCCCCCATTATCTCCTTCTCCCCTCCTGGTCACTTTCAGTCTGTTCCGTATTGACATGACTGTGGATCTATTTTGTTGATTAGTTTATTCTGCTCATTAGATTCCTCCTATAAGTGAGATCATAT
>NW_026555106.1:0-3150 GCF_021234165.1 Pteronotus mesoamericanus | reverse complement strand
ACTCCGGAACTTAAATAGACTCTGTGAGCCCCAATTTCAGCATTTACGAAGGGGGTCTGTTAAGTTCTGTATTGCAGGGCTCATGGATTGTTGTTTATACATGTAAAGTACATGGCACGGTGTGTGGAGTGCTTTTAATTTTTCTCAATGTCTCTTACATCCATGATTAAGAATATTTAGCCATGAGAAAGTACATGACACTAGGAAGGAATGACATGTTTCTCCTTACTAGATACATGGCTGGCTGCTTTCTTTAAGCAGAAAATGAAGACTTTACCTCAGACTTTACTGGGGATGGGAAGAGTTGTGTAACATACCCTGAAGTGGAAACTGGCCGTGGCTACAGTAGGGGAACTGTTGCTGAAGCTCTGATTCAGACTCTGCATTTCTCATCTTTCAAAAACTCCTCATAATGAATTGGGAAGGCACTGGGCATGGTGTTATGGACAATGGCAGAAATTCACACATTGTATGTATACATGAGAGAGCACCCCATTATCAATAACAAAGGTCACACGCGTTCTGTTTTACACCTACATTGCAGAGTGTGGAAATACGATGAGTTTTTTGTACTGGTGAGAACTTAGGTAGTTTCCTATTATTGCGATTGTGTATTTAGGTAAGTGTTAAACATGTGAAATTACTGGGTCACAGGTAAGTGCATGATTTTTGAATATACTGTCAAATTCTGCAAAGTCACATTTTGAGCATTTTTACAGCAATGTTTTTAAGTAATACTGGAGATAATATTTTAAGTAATACATTAATAAAGTAATTTTTAGCTACATGTATGTGGCCTACATAATATTGTTATACTTGTTTCATAAAAAACTTTTGGAAGTTTCATTTCACTTTCCATGCAGTGTAATAATTTGTGTGATGAAATGTATACATTTGTGATAGAAATAGAATAATGTTATCAACACTCCTTGCACTACTTTCCTTACTTTAGCACAATCAACATATCTATATCCACCTACAACCCCCAGGTTATTGTGAGGCAAACATCAATGAAATTATGTTTCTTATTCTATACCTTTAGAGGGTAATTCTCTTAATTACAAACATAACCACAATATCGCAAGGATACTGGCAGTTGGAATTCCAAGATGGTTTCCCGGATTCCTGACTCTTGGTGTACATTCATATTCTTCCTGTTAATTCATCAAACAACACACCTAGGTGCCACTATGAGGGATTTATGAGATTCAATTCAGGTCCCAGATCTGGTATTCTTAAAATGGGGATATTATCCTCCACGGGCCAGACCTAATGCGGTGAGTCCTTAAATGGGATGGGGCTTTTCCTGGTGAGAGAAATCCAAAGGGTGAGAGGGAGGCTCTCCTTGCTGGCTTTGAAGATGGAAGGAGCTGCCGAGCATAGCAAAGACCTAAGAGCGAGCCGAGAATGAATGCTAGCCTACAACTAGCAAGCAAATGAGAATCTCAGTCCTTCAATTTCCGGTAAGTGAATTCTGCCCCAAACATGCATGCTATTGGATGGAGTTCCTGAGCTCCATGTGAGAACATGGCTACCTGATACAGTGATTGCAGCACTGGGAGGTTTGTGACACACAAATCCCAGCTCCTCTGTGCCCTGCACAACTCTGAGATACTAAATATCTGTGGTTCGAAGTTGTTAAATGTGTGGTAGTTTGTCAAAAAGTAATATACCCACTGAAAAATTTTCTCTAGATCCTTCTTTCTTATAATTAGATCTATTCATATCTCTCTTGACTATGTGCACATGTGTAATACTGTATTATTAACTCTTACTGTTCATCCCTTGCATTACCTCCCCAGGGACTATCATTATGTAACTGAAAGTTTGAGTGCGGAGATTGCACCTTGGCTTTACCCAAGGTCGCCACAGCAGGCTTCATGAGAGCACTGCTCTTGGACCTCACAAATCTGTCCAATCTAGTCAGCTTGTGTACAGTAGGTATGAACAGCTTTCTGTATATCAGTCATAACTCAATTAAATGTCTTTTTTTAAAAAATAAAGACCTAAACATATTCTTATTGTACTATCTACTAATATTGCTTGTTGGTATTTACCCAAATGAGTTGAAAACATATATCCACAATAAAATGCCTCCCCAAGACAATATGGAACGTAAATTGAAACTGAAAAATTAAAATGAATAAAATTTTAAAATCTCACACACCTATGTTTAGAGGAGCTCTGTTCATAATTGCCAAAACTTAAAATCATTCAAGATATCATTTAGCAGGTTAAGGGATATGTAAACCAGGGTAACTCTGTAGAGAAAGATACGAGCCTTCAAGCCATGAAAAGATATGGAGCTAGCTTAATTATATTTTACTCAGTGAAACAAGCCAATCTTAAAAGGTTACATTCTGCATGGTTCCAACTATGTGACATTCTGGAAAAGCCAGCACTATAGGAAAAGTGAAATTGTCTGTGGTTGTCAGGGGTTATGAGATAGGGAGGGACAAATAGGTGGAGCAGAGAGCATTTCCAGGGCAGTGAAACTCCGCTGCAGGAACCTGTAATGAGGCCACAAGTCATAATACCTTTGTTATCCTTCTGAAATGTACAAAACTAGAATGAAGTCTGATGTAACTACGGACTCTGTGTGCTAACATTGTTCCAAAGTAGGTTCGTGGATTGTACTAAATGTACTGCTCTGTGGCAGGATGGTGCTTGTGGGGGAGGCTGTGAGTGTTTCTGGTAAGAGGGTACTGGGGTAGCCTCTGTGGTTTCTATTCAGTCTGCTAAAAAGCTGGAACTGCTCTATGAACCAAAGCAAGTAACAACGGGAGAGAAGGGTCTCAGTCTCAACCCCCAGTGCTGGGGGTTTAAGTGTTGAGTGCAGGCTGAGACCCTATGATGGTGATCCCTCTGAGGGATCCAACTCAGCACCCTAAGTCTGATCCTCTGAAAGCCAAAGATTTCTATTTTGCTAAAGTGGAGTCTCTGCCCTCTCATCACACCCAGACAACTCTATTACCCCTGAGAAGGCTATGAGACCCTCTCTGCATGCCATTTATTCCTGCATCTCACATGACAATGGAATTGAAAGAATTGGGGGAGGTCTCCACTGATAAGTGTTTGGTGGTGTCTGAACTCTTTATGGTACCCACCTTCTTCCTGGAACACCTTAGAAATCCTGCCTCTACTCACCAG